>NW_026606307.1:1147500-1160551 GCF_029834395.1 Sorex fumeus | reverse complement strand
TTTGGCTGGCTGGCTGGCCGGCCGGCCTGCTGGCTGGCTTCTCTCTCTCTCTCTCTCTCTCTCTCTCTCTCTCTCTCATAAATTTATTTTTTTAATAAATCACACACACACACACATATATATACACACACATATATGTGTATATATATATATATATATATATATATATATATATATATATATATTTCTCTTTTTGGTCCTGTCGGTACCTCCTCAGGATGTACTCTTTTCCTTGCCGGCTTGCTGGCTGACTGGCTGGCTTTCCTCTTTTTTTTTTTTTTTTAAATTTTTTCACGAAGGGACAAGCTGGAGGGACAGGGACAGACTGACAAACTTTCGTGCTCACGTGTCTGTCTTACCATGATCGGCGACATACCATCATCCAGTACCCATCCCTCCACCCGTGCCCATGCTCCACCGCCCCTATCCAGGCCCTGCTTCTCTGTTTTGTTCTGTCGGTGTTCAGGGTGGACTCTGTCGCTCGCTTGCTGGTTTGTTGCTTGCTTGTTGGCTGGCTAGCTTGCTGGCTAGCTAGCTTGCTAGCTTGCTAGCTCGCTTGCTTGCTCGCTTTCTTGGCTTTGCTGGCTTGCTTATTGACATGAACTCACGTATTTTTTTTTTTTTTTAATGTAGTCATTATGACACGATTCCATGAGTCAGGATGCACTCTTTTCCTTGCCGGCTTGCTGGCTGGCTGGCTGGCTGGCTGGCTGGCTGGCTGGCTGGCTGGCTTTCCTCTTTTTCTTTTTTTTTTATATATTTTTTTAAATAATTTTTTTTCACGATGGATCACCGGGAGGCACAGGGACAGACTGACAAACTTTCGTGCTCCCGGGTCCGTCAGACCATGACCCGGGAGGGAGGGAGTGAGTGAGTGAGTGAGTGAGTGAGTACCCGTCCGTCCACCCGTGCCCGTGCTCCACCAACAAGATCTAGGCCCTCCCTGCTTTCTTCTTTGGTCCTGTCGGCGCTCGGGATGTACTGTTTGGCTGGCAGGCTGGCTTCTCTCTCTCTCTCTCTCTCTCTCTCTCTCTCTCTCTCTCTCTCTCTCTCCTATCTCTTTATTTTATTTTATTTTATTTATTTATTGAATCACCGTGGGAAAGGTTACAAAGCTTTCAGGTTTAGGTCTCAGTCATGCAAATATCAAACACATTTCGCTGTAACAATACTTATTTTTTACCATGAAGAATCCCAATAAAACCCCACCCCCACCCCTCCCAGTCCCTGTGGGGCAGATGAATTCTAGGTTAACACTCTATCTGCTTTGATTAGATTCATTGTTTCAATAAAAGATTCACCACTATGATTTAGAGTTTTTAATGTAGTCATTATGACACGATTCCATGAGTCAGGATGCACTCTTTTCCTTGCCGGCTTGCTGGCTGGCTGGCTGGCTGGCTGGCTGGCTGGCTGGCTGGCTTGCTGGCCGGCCGGCTGGCTTTCCTCTTTTTTTTTTTTTTTTTTTTTTTTTAAATTTTTTCGCGAAGGGACAAGCTGGAGGGACAGGGACAGACTGACAAATTTTCGTGCTCACGTGTCTGTCTTACCATGATCGGCGACATACCATCATCCAGTACCCATCCCTCCACCCGTGCCCATGCTCCACCGCCCCTATCCAGGCCCTGCTTCTCTATTTTGTTCTGTCGGTGTTCAGGGTGGACTCTGTCGCTCGCTTGCTTGCTTGTTTGTTGCTTGCTTGTTGGCTGGCTAGCTTGCTGGCTTGCTAGCTTGCTGGCTTGCTAGCTCGCTTGCTTGCTTGCTCGCTTTCTTAGCTTTGCTGGCTTGCTTATTGACATCAACTCACGTATTTTTTTTTTTTTTTAATGTAGTCATTATGACACGATTCCATGAGTCAGGATGCACTCTTTTCCTTGCCGGCTTGCTGGCTGGCTGGCTGGCTGGCTGGCCGGCCGGCTGGCTTTCCTCTTTTTCTTTTTTTTTTATATAATTTTTTTAAATAATTTTTTTTTTCACGATGGATCACCGGGAGGCACAGGGACAGACTGACAAACTTTCGTGCTCCCGGGTCCGTCAGACCATGACCCGGGAGGGAGTGAGTGCGTACCCGTCCGTCCAACCGTGCCCGTGCTCCACCAGCAACATCCAGGCCCTGCTTTGCCTCTTTGGTCCTGTGTGCGCTCGGGATGTACTCTTTGCCTGCCCGGCTGGCTTCTCTCTCTCTCTCTCTCTCTCTCTCTCTCTCTCTCTCTCTCTCTCTCTCTCTCTCTCTCCCTTCCCCTCCCTCCCTCCCTCCCTCCCTCCCTCCCTCCCTTAAACCTATTTTTTTAATAAATAGCTTTTTTATGTATATAATTCTCTATTTGGTCCTGTCGGTATCTCCTCAGGATGTACTCTTTTCCTTGCCGGCTTGCTGGCCGGCCGGCTGGCTTTCCTCTTTTTTTTTTTTTTATCATTTTTTTTTTAATAAATTTTTTTCACGATGGATCACCGGGGAGGCACAAGGACAGACCGACAAACTTTCGTGCTCCCGGGTTTGTCAGACCATGACCCCGGGAGTGAATGAGTGAGTGAGTGAGTGAGTGAGTGAGTGAGTGAGTGAGTACCCGTCCGTCCACCCGTGCCCGTGCTCCACCAACAAGATCTAGGCCCTCCCTGCTTTCTTCTTTGGTCCTGTCGGCGCTCGGGATGTACTGTTTGGCTGGCAGGCTGGCTTCTCTCTCTCTCTCTCTCTCTCTCTCTCTCTCTCTCTCTCTCTCTCTCTCTCCTATCTCTTTATTTTATTTTATTTTATTTATTTATTGAATCACCGTGGGAAAGGTTACAAAGCTTTCAGGTTTAGGTCTCAGTCATGCAAATATCAAACACATTTCGCTGTAACAATACTTATTTTTTACCATGAAGAATCCCAATAAAACCCCACCCCCACCCCTCCCAGTCCCTGTGGGGCAGATGAATTCTAGGTTAACACTCTATCTGCTTTGATTAGATTCATTGTTTCAATAAAAGATTCACCACTATGATTTAGAGTTTACCCCCCCCCCCCCCGCCCCAATCAGACATGCATGCCGAAAAAGCATTGTGAAGTGATTTGCTTTCTACAGCTGGGTTCAAGAATTAAATGTTGGTTTTGGAGTTCTGCTATTTTACTTATTGACCCTGGAAGTATTTCTACTGAAAGTCAGATAGTTAAGAAATTGGTTTCTGTGCTCTGGAGTCGTGGCCGTGCTGGAGAGCCACTAGTGGGGGGGCAACTGGTGGCCTCGGTAGGGCGTGAAGGGCGGACCGAAACGCCCCCCCTCCCCATGTCTCTCCTATTTCTTTAATAAATCTTTTTTTTAATACAAAATTTTCTTTTTGGTCCTGTCGCTACCTCCTCAGGATGTACTCTTTTCCTTGCCGGCCGGCTGGCTTTCCTCTTTTTTTTTTTTTTTTTTTTTTTTTTTTTTTTTTTTTAATTTTTTCGCGAAGGGACAAGCTGGAGGGACAGGGACAGACTGACAAATTTTCGTGCTCACGTGTCTGTCTTACCATGATCGGCGACATACCATCATCCAGTACCCATCCCTCCACCCGTGCCCATGCTCCACCGCCCCTATCCAGGCCCTGCTTCTCTATTTTGTTCTGTCGGTGTTCAGGGTGGACTCTGTCGCTCGCTTGCTTGTTGCCTGCTTGTCGGCTAGCTTGCTAGCTTGCTTGCTTGCTAGCTTGCTTGCTTGCTTGCTTGCTTGCTTGCTTGCTTGCTTTTGCTTGCTTGCTTTTGCTTGCTTGTTTTTGCTTGCTTGCTTGCTTGCTTGCTTGCTTGTTTGCTTGCTTGCTGGTTTGCTTGCTTGCTTGCTTGCTTGCTTGCTTGCTTGCTTGCTTGCTTACTCGCTTGCTCGCTCTGCTGGCTTTGCTGGCTTTGCTGGCTTGCTTATTAACATGAACTCACATTTTTTTTTTTTAAATGTAGTCATTATTTTTTTGGACAAACCGGCAGGCTACCGAATGTCATCTGCCCACACCGCAGAGTCTGGCAAACTCCCCGTGGCGTACCCAAATATATGTCAAATACCAGTCACAAGGATGGGTCTCATTCCCCTAAGCCCGACACAGCCTTGAATATGGCACTTTTTAAAAAATCTCAGGCTGGGGCCTGCTCAAGGCAAGCGAGCTTGCTTGCTTGCTTGCTTGCTCGCTCGCTCGCTCGCTCTGCTGGCTTTGCTGGCTTGCTTATTGACATGAACTCACATTTTTTTTTTTAAATGTAGTCATTATTTTTTGGACAAACCGGCAGGCTACCGAATGTCATCTGCCCACACCACAGAGTCTGGCAAACTCCCCGTGGCGTACCCAAATATATGTCAAATACCAGTCACAAGGATGGGTCTCATTCCCCTAAGCCCGACACAGCCTTGAATATGGCACTTTTTAAAAAATCTCAGGCTGGGGCCTGCTCAAGGCAAGCGAGCTTGCTTGCTTGCTTGCTTGCTCGCTCGCTCGCTCGCTCGCTCGCTCGCTCGCTCGCTCTGCTGGCTTTGCTGGCTTGCTTATTGACATGAACTCACTTTTTTTTTTTTTAAATGTAGTCATTATTTTTTGGACAAACCGGCAGGCTACCGAATGTCATCTGCCCACACCGCAGAGTCTGGCAAACTCCCCGTGGCGTACCCAAATATATGCCAAATACCAGTCACAAGGATGGGTCTCATTCTCCTAAGCCCGACACAGCCTTGAATATGGAACTTTTTAAAAATCTCAGGCTGG
The DNA here is from genome assembly GCF_029834395.1 of Sorex fumeus. NCBI lineage: Eukaryota > Metazoa > Chordata > Mammalia > Eulipotyphla > Soricidae > Sorex > Sorex fumeus. The sequence continues at coordinate 1,155,844 of NW_026606307.1, read as the reverse complement.
GGCCTGCTCAAGGCAAGCGAGCTTGCTTGCCTGCTTGCTTTTCTTTCTTTCTTTCTTTCTTTCTTTCTTTCTTTCTTTCTTTCTTTCTTCATTGTCGATCGCAGTGCCTGCGATCAAGCTGAAGCCTCTCTTTTAAATCTATCTGAGATGCTTGCAGGACTTTCCTAGGAAACCCCCGCCCGAATTCTCTAGCCGGAGGGTGGCGGGGGGGGGGGGGCGCTTTTCGGGTGGGGGTGGCGGTGGGGGAGAGAAGGAGAACGAGAACGGACAGGAAGGAACGGACACGGCGGGGAGGGGAGGGGAGGGGAGGGGAGGGGAGGGGAAGGCGGCGGGAACCATCTCGGTGGGCGGTGGCCATGGTCGTGGCGGCCCCAGAGCTTCCCGGGAGTTGTGGTCCTTGAACCAGGGTTTTGGTTTCATTTTCCTTCAAAAAAATCAATCAATCAATCAATCACAAAGATCCGTGTGCTCAGAGGCCAGAGGGAACCTGACTCCAAGCCGGCGGGCCCGGTCGCCTCTTTTTGCATGACAATTGCCGCCCGCCCGGGGGGGCTCCGGGGCTCCGGGGCTCCGGGGCTCCCGGGCTCCCGCCGTTCCGCCCCGCCCCGCCCCGCCCCGCCCCGCCCCCCCCACGACCGTCCAGCCCGCCCAGAGGGTGAGGGCGGGGGAAGAGGAAGAGATGCCGCTCTCTGTCGGTATCTTCCTTGGAGATAAGATCTGCTAAGCGCTCTTGGGTGGGTGTAGGCTTTGGACAAGCACCTCAGAGGTGGGGTTGGAATGGGAGGTGGTAGGGTGGGTGACCTCTTTCAGCTTGTCGCTGGCGGGCGGGGGAGGGGAGCAGGAGAAAGGGGAGCAAGAGAAAGGGAAAACCGCGGCTCGGGAGAAAACTCCTCCCTCCTTCCTGGGCACTTCAAGAAACAGCCTTCGTGGAGGCCAAATCAATCCTCCTTGACTCTGCGGCCCTGGTTTTCTCGATGTAAAGACCCGCCCCCTCCGCCCCCTCCGCCCCCCCCACGCCTCCCCCTCCCCCGTGGGCTGATCAAGTGACACAAAGCCTGGGGAGAGGTGGGGCGGGGGGGGGGGTGCGAGGGCGGTGGTGGTGGTGGTGGTGGTGGTGGTGGTGGTGGTGGTGGTGGTGAAGGAGCTTTGGTGAAGATGCAGTAGCTTCAAAGTACTGTGAACAGAAAACACGTATCATTGATAAAATTCCCCGGGGGGGGGGGTGGGGGGGGGAAGGAAACCATGGCACTTTTTTTTTTTTAAATTTTATTGACTCACCTGTGAGATCTTTACAAGCTTTCATGTTTGGGGGACAGTCACACAATGATCAAACACCCATCCCTCCACCAGTGCACATTTCCCACCACCAATATCCCGGGCATTATAACCCCGCCTACACACACACACACACACACACACACACACACACACACACACAGAGGCACACACCCTCCCCCTGCCTCCCTGCCTCTGTGGCAGACACATATTCCCCATTCTCTCTCCCTCACCCTCTCCCTCTCCCTCTCCCCTCTTTTCGGGGTTTATGCTTTGCAATACAGACACTGAGAGGTCATCATGTTTGGCCCTTTTTCTACTTTCAGCACACATCTCCCATCCCGACCGGTTCCTCGAGCCATCATTTTCTTCGGGATCCAAGATCCTTCGTACCCAATAGGCCAAATACCAGTCATAAGGATGGGTCTCATTCTCCACCGCCCCTATCCAGGCCCTGCTTGCTCCTCTATTTGGTTCGGTCGGTGGTCAGGGTGGACTCTGTCGCTCGCTTGCTTGTTGCCTGCTTGCTTGTCGGCTGGCTTGCTTGCTTGCTTGCTTGCTTGCTTGCTTGCTCGCTTGCTTGCTTGCTTGCTTGCTTGCTTGCTCGCTTGCTTGCTTCCTTGCTTGCTTGCTTGCTTGCTGGCTTGCTCTGCTGGCTTGACTGGCTTGCTTATTGACATGAACTCACTTGTTTTTTTTTTTTTTAAATGTAGTCATTATTTTTTGTAGTCTCATTCTCCTAAGCCTGAAACAGCCTTGAATAGGGCACTGTTTCAAAATCTCAGGGTGGGGCCTGCTCCAGGCAAGCGACGAACAACAGGATGGTCGTGGTCGTGGTCGTATTCGTTATTTATTTAAATAAATACGTACTCTTTCTTGCTGAATGAGTGATTTCCATGACCCCTTGGAGTGCCAGGGACCGAACCTGGGTCCACAGCCACCCAAGGCCAGCCATACTCAGGCCAAGCAGCTCGCCTTTCCACGGACTGAGAAGTCTCCATACTGGCTCCACCAGGCTGAAACGGACATCATTCGGACCAGCAGCGAATTCTCCAAATCCCTTTCGTGTCCCTATTCCCTATTCACGGCCGTGAGGGAGGGAAGAGGGACACGAAAAGGATTTGGAGGGTTTGCGGGGATTTGGAGGCTGGAGCGCTAGCAAAGCGGCAGGGCGTTTCCCTGCCACTCAAGCCGCCGCAGCGGGGGGGGGGGGGGGGGGGGGGGGGGCCCGCCTGCCTTGCCGGCTTCAACTCCTCCGCCCCTCCCTCCAGGGCGAACGTGCCACCTCTTGACAGGCACCCCTGTCAAGAGAAACTTCCCTTCTCTCTTCCAGCTGCCTTCTCCCCTTGGCTCATGAGGCAGGCTTCCAGCTAGGGAGCAATCTTCTCGTGCCGGCCGGCCGTGTATCTGCTCTCCTTAGGTGCGAGCCTCATGGGATGTGGTTGGACCCTCCACCCACGAGTGCAGTCCCTTCTCCGGCTGTCCCTCTCTTTCTGACTCATTTCACTTAGCATGAGACGCGCTGCGCGTCTATCCACGGACTCGTACGTACTCTTTTTGCTGGCTGGCTCGCTTGCATGCTTGCTTGCTTCCTTCTTGGCTTTTGCTTGCTTGCTTGCTTGCTTGCTTGCTCGCTCGCTCGCTTACGGTTGCTTGTTTTTCTTTTTATACATACGTACACACGTACGTACGTACATATGTATGCGTGTATATTATATATATGTGTACATATATATGTTTTTTTTTTTTATAAACGTCTTGAATGAATCGCCGTGAAGTACAGGGACAAACGGACAAAACTTTCTTCCCTCCCCCCGTCCCTCCCCATCCCTCCGTCTTCCCTCCGTGTCCATCTCCAGAGATTCCAACCGGGGTCACGGGGTGCAAGCTGCCCATAGTTCACGTGTGGCACAGGTGCCTGACTTGACTCCCGTTCTATTTTTTTTTTTTCTGCCATCCGGACCCGGACCCCTCGGCTATGTCCCCAGCCTCACGTGTCCCTTAGGTTCGTGGTGTCACGGCTCCATCTCGAGGTCGTTTTAAAACGCATTAAGCCACGTGAAACACGCACTCGCGCACGCACCCACCCACCCACTCACTCACGCCCGCCCGCCCCCGCAACACCACCGCTTCACAGTGACCGCTTCGGGAAATGGTGAAGAGAAACGAGCGGGTGGTCGTGCGCTCTCTCGATGTGGGCGCCGCCGCCGCCGCCGCCGCCGCCGCCGCGCCACACTGCACAACGTCCTGCATTTAGCTTCGCGAGTGGCCACGACGAGGGTGTGCTCGTTCCCGAGGGTGCCCGTTCGCCCGAGAGGGCCACGGTGCCGGTTCCTTGGTGGAAATCTCCACGAAACTCCGCCGGGGCGAACCCGAACCGCTCCTTTCTGCGGACCCAGCTCCGATGATTTCCTAGAGCCGCTTCATGTCTCACGCCACCGCCACCGCCGCCGCATCTTCTTGTTGTCCCCAGGGAGGGAGCCGGGGAACAACGAACCGGAACGCTCTTTCTCTCTCTCTCTCTCTCTCTCTCTCTCTCTCTCTCTCTCTCTCTCTCTCTCGGGTTGCGTCGCCTATTCCTCCAAGGAGGTTGGCCCCTGACAGACGGACGGGTCCTCCCCGGTCTTTTCGTCAAGTTCATCGGGATTGGGTGGATCTTCTGAGCTCTGGGTGCCTTGTCCATCCAGTCCGCTGTGAACCCCAAACAGGCACGCAGAGGCCGAGAGGGAGACGGAGATGGACACGGACGCACGCACACAGACACAGAACAGGCAGGCGGGCCCGCGCGCTCAAACACACGCACTGAGTGGTGGGGGGTGGTTTTAGTTTTTGTGGGGGTGGGGGGGAATTGTCCTCCTCTCCATCCCCAACGGCCCTGCCTGTTTCTCGAGGGGAGGGAGGGGCGGTGGGATTTAGTTTCCCTCCACAGGAGTCGCGCGGGGCGGGGTGGCGATCGATCGCGCTGAGGTTGCTCGGGCGCCACCTGCCGTCCGCTTTTCTACGGCGCCGGAGCTCCTCTGGGCTGACGGGAGCGATTCGCTCGCACTGCCCGAGGCGGCGTTCCAGGATGTCGGCGTCCGAGTCGACTTCGGGCCCGCTGTCAAGGCGCCACCTCGCGAGGAGCGACGGTGGAGATTGGAACTGCAGGTTCTTGAGGGAGGCCGTGTTGCCTTCGCAGCCGGGTGCCGGCGCCGGGGCTGGCTGCCCGGGCGGGTCGACCAGCACCCCGGCGGCGGGTGGCGCCGTAGCTCCAGGGTCGGCAAGCGGCCCGGAGCGGGGCCGAGGGCCGGGCCGGGCCGGGCCGGGCCGGGCGCGGGGCGGTCCGGGCGCGCGGCCCGGCGCTCGGCCGGCGGGTGACGCGGAGCTAAGCCCCGGGGCCGGCAGCGGCCCGGAGCGGGGCCGAGGGCCGGGCCAGGCGCGGGGCGGCCCGGGCGCGCGGCCCGGCCCTCGGCCGGCGGGTGCCGCGGAGCTAAGCCCCGGGGTTGGCAGCGGCCCGGAGCGGGGCCGAGGGCCGGGCCGGGCCGGGCGCGGGGCGGCCCGGGCGCGTGGCCCGGTCCTCGGCCGGCGGGTGCCGCGGCGCTAAGCCCCGGGGCCGGCAGCGGCCCGGAGCGGGGCCGAGGGCCGGGCCGGGCGCGGGGCGGCCCGGGCGCGCGGCCCGGCGCTCGGCCGGCGGGTGCCGCGGAGCTAAGGCCCGTGGTCGGCAGCGGCCCGGAGCGGGGCCCGGCCCTCGGCCGGCGGGTGCCGCGGAGCTAAGCCCCGGGGCCGGCAGCGGCCCGGAGCGAGTTGGGTCTATGGCTGCCCGAGCCCGTGGACGCCCTTGCCCGTGGCCGTCCTTGTGCCCGCTTGAGCCCGTGTCGTGTAGCTCTAGGGTCCGCAGCAGTTCGGAGCGGGGTGGGGGATGGCGATCCCGCTGAGGTTGCTCGGGCGCCACCTGCCGTCCGCTTTTATATGGCGCCGGAGCTCCTCTGGGGTGACGGCAGCGTTTCGGTTTCACTGCCCGAGGCGGCGTTCCAGGATGTCGGCGTCCGAGTCGACATTGGTCCCGCTGTCGAGGCGCCAGCCCGCGAGGACCGGCGGTGGAGCTTGGAACTGCAGGCTCTTGAGGGAGGCTGTGTTGCCTTCGCCGGCGGGTGCCGGCGCCGGGCCTGGCTGCCGGGGCGGGTCGACCAGCACTCTGCCGGCGGGTGCCGCGTAGCTAGCTAGCTCCAGGGTCCTCGGCGGCTCGGGAGCGGGGCCGGTGGCCGGCGCGAGAGGGGGGCGGCCCGGGCGTGTGGCCCGACCCTTGGCCGGCGGGTGCCGCGTAGCCAGCTCCGGGGTCCTCAGCGGCTCGGAGAGGGGCCGATGGCCGGCCCGAGCGCGAGGCGGCCCGGGCGCGTGGCCCGTCCCTCGGCCGGCGGGTGCCGCGTAGCTAGCTCCAGGGTGCGCAGCGGCTCGGAGCGGGGCCGGTGGCCGGCGCGAGAGCGGGGCGGCCCGGGCGTGTGGCCCGACCTTTGGCCGGCGGGTGCCGCGTAGCCAGCTCCGGGGTCCTCAGCGGCTCGGAGAGGGGCCGATGGCCGGCCCGAGCACGGGGCGGCCCGGGCGCACAGGGCCCTGCGCCGGCTTGAGCCCGCGCCTCGTAGCTCCAGGGTCGGTCCGCAGCGTCTCGGAGCGGGGCCGATGGCCGGGCTGAACGCGTGCCGCCCTTGGCCGGTCAGCGGGCGGTGCATCGGTGCACGGTGACGGGGTCCGGCCGTGAGCCCGTGGGGGCGCCTGGTCCGCGGCCCCGAGAAGGAAGAGGACTTAGTTTTGTTTGATTTCCCGCCGCGGTGTTTCTGGGCTTCTGAATCTATCCCCTTAGCCTTCCCGAGCTGGCTTTGACCTCCGGGCCGCCGCCGCCGCCGCCGCCGCCGCCGCCGCCGCCGCCGCCGCCGCCGCCGCCGCCGCCGCCGCCGCCGCCGCCGCCGCCGCCGTGGGGTCGTCGCGTGGCTTCGGGCGCAGCTTCGACCATGCCGAGTCACGGGGTCGACCAGTTGTCCCGTGGAGCTCCGGGACTCGGGGCGATGGGGCTCTCCTGGGTGCCAGTTGCCGGGTCCCTGTTCCAGAGGTGCGGCGGGAAGATGCAGATCGGTCCCGTTTCCGACATCGGTCCTTTTCCCGTGCGACGGGACCGGTTTGGACCGCGAGATGTGTGCTGACACGCTCTCTCTCGGTGGCTCTCTGCCGTGAGGATCGGGACCGTCGTTCCCCCGGGTGCGTGTGGGATGGTCGGGGCCTGTCTTGAGGACTTCCTCCCTGGCCTCCCGCCGCTCGAGCCGCCCGCCTGGGCCCTGTGCGCCGGCTCTCGCGTGCACCTGGGGGCAGTGTCCCAGCCGTGGCTGTCAACCTCCGGCCTAAGGCGCCCGAGTTCAGCCCGGCGTCCGCGGCCCCGATGTGAACGGACCTCCCCCAGTCCCGCGGGCCCCCGTGCCCGCTGCGTGTCAGGCAGTCTCGCTCTCGTTGGAGGGGGTTGTCCGGTCGGGGTCCGGAATCACGCCGAGGTCAGAAGGGTGGGCAAAGGCTGAAACGGGCCTCTCCCCTCTCCGGAGGGTTGCTGTCCTTTGCTCGCTCTCCTTCGGGGTCCGGTCCCCTCCTCGTCCGGGGGGACCGGTGGCCGCTCGCTTCTCGCATCCTTTCCTTGCTGATCGATGTGGTGCTGGTGTGCTCTCCCGGGCCGGGCCTAAGCCGCGCCAGACGAGGGACGGACATTCCACGTGAATGGGACCGCTCTTCTCGTTCTGCCAGCGGGCCTCTCGCTTCTCCCCCACCTCGCGGTGGGGCGGGGCGTTCAGGGGTGCGGACCCCGGCCCGATCCCGTTCTTGCCGCTCTCCTGCTTGGTGCACAGGGAGTGGGCTTTTCGGGGTCGTCTGACACGGTGGACAACCCTCGCTCTGTCGGGACCGTCCCAGGTTCCCGTTCTCTCGAGCCGGCCCCTCCCCGCGGCGGGGTGGGGCCGCCCGGCGGTGGCGCGCGCTGCCGTGCCTCAACCGGCCCTCGGTGGTGCCCCTGGAGCGCTCCAGGTCGTCCTGTCAGGTGCCTGAGGCCGAGCCGGTGGTGCCGTTTCCCCGTCACCTGGCTTCGCGGTCCTGCCCTCTTGGGGCTCTCCTCGTTCGGTGGTGTTCCCCTCTGGGGGTCGAGCCGGTCGTTGTTTGTCACACGGGAGTCGCCTTGCCGTTCGCCCCCTTGCGGCCCGCCGCTTGGGTCGTGGGCGGTTGGGCGGCCTCCGTTTCTCGGGCGCGTGCCCGCGTGCCTCGCATTAACTGGCTCTCGCGCACGCGGGCGCGTGAGCGGCGGCGGTGGGTTGTCGTTGTGCCGGGCTCTGGGAGACGAGGTGGCCCTCCCTTGGGGGCTCTCTCTCGCTCTGTCCGGGGTTTCCGCTCCTCTCCCGTTGCGGGGGCGGAAGCCGGTCACCCGCCGTGGTGGGCGGGGGCCGTCTGCCGGGTGCTGCGGAGGGGCGGCGGGCCCTCCCGCGGACCCAGCACACAACGGACCTGACCGCGGACGCTCACGCTTCTGGTCGGTCTTGCTTCGGCGGGGCTCGGCCACCGGACCACTACGGCAGACCCCCCCCCACTCGAGTCGGGGGAGCCCGGAGAAGCGGGGCAGCCGGCCTAGGTCGGGGGGCGGCGCCCCCTCGGCGGAGAATACTCCTTCTCTAGCGATCCGAGAGGGTGCCTTTGGGGTACCGGATCCCCCAGCTGCTGCCCCTCCTCTACCTGCGCTGTCAGCCACCGGTAGCAGAGCCTGCCCTTCCCCGCCGCCCTGTGGCGGGGAGAGGCTTCCGCCGTCATTCCCCCCAGACGTGGGGGGGTGCCGAGCGCCCTCGCTCTTTGCCTACCGCGGCCCGCGCCTCCCCCCGTCGGGGGAGGGTCCCGCCGGGCCGAGCCGGCGTCCCGGCGTCGGGGCGTCGTGTCGGTGGTCGGGGCTCGGATGGGCCCGTGTGTGCGCGGTCGGAGAAGACGGGCGTGTGCGCGGGTATGGTCTCGCTTCCTGGACCCGACCTATGCCCGCGCGATCCCCCGCTCTGCCCCGCGGGAGCCGTGCTTCCCGTGG